>NW_028182332.1:748244-792597 GCF_057382185.1 Mchenga conophoros
TCCACAATTTTCTGTGCTGTTTGGACAAGAGAGGGGCACCTGCTGTGAGGGGTGTGGCACCTGCTGTGAGGGGTGTGGTACCTACTGTGGTGGAGCCGTTGCAAGGCCTGGGTCGTGTAGCAGCAAACAACTCCTCCAGAGAGGCTGTCCTGGTGGGGGAGAAGTTCATGGCCCACTTCTCGGCGGAGGGAGCCGTGTCTTGGCAACCAAAGGAGTAGCCTGTTTGAAGTCTGAGTGACTTCCCCACAACGGCTCTTTTGAGAGCCACCCACAAACCTCTAAAGAGTGTTCCTGTCTTTTTTAATTTTTCTTAATAAATGGAGCTCTACTCCAAAATAAACTAACCTCTCTTTACTCTCTTAAAGACATATTTACATATAATTGTTACACAAAGTTTTGGCTGTCTCACCTTGTTTTGGTACAATCTGCCAGGTGTAACAATTTTTAATCATGTTTTTGCTGGAGAAGTGCAAGGTTTTAGTCAACACCATCAGACACAAAGAAATGTAAAAATATATATTTTAAATTAAGTTGTTTCAGCTATTTTGACTATTACCAGCTTCTCTGTTCTACTGTTTATGCACATATGTTTTCAAAGTAATTATACCACATTTAAAAGTAAGATTGTTTTGGCTTTTTATTATTAGAGTTAGGCAGCACGGTGGTTAGCACTGTTGCCGCACAGCAAGAAGGTCCTGAGTTCAATTCCAACATCAGGCTGGGGTCTTTCTGTGTGGAGTTTGCATGTTCTCCCCGTGTTTGCGTGGGTTCCCTCCGGGTACTCCGGCTTCCTCCCACCGTCCAAAGACATGAAGCTTGTGGGGATAGGTTAATTGGATAATCCAAATTGCCACTAGGTGTGAATGTGCGAGTGAATGTGAGTGTGAATGGTTGTCTGTCCCTGTATGTTGGCCCTGCGACAGACTGGCGACCTGTCCAGGGTGTACCCCGCCTTTCGCCCTATGACAGCTGGGATAGGCTCCAGCGCCCCCCGCGACCCTGAAAAGGATAAGCGGAAGCGAATGGATGGATGGATGCATGGATTATTAGAGTTACAGTCATACATATTTTCAGAAGCTTGTATTTAATCTCCATAAGAAACGATCATATTTAGCAGCGTGAAAATTACATATTTATTTAGAAAATTACGTATTTTTATTGGAAGATCATGAGGGAGGAAAATATATGGTTCTTCAAAACAGAAAAATAAACAAAAAAATCCATATTATGGAGTTGACAAGTGGTGACACATGAGTAGAAAACAGGATATTATTTCTTTCAAAATGACCATTAAACCTTAACAACCTTTGTAATATCACAAGACACATCATAACAATTCTGTTTTTGCACATGTCAAGTTCTACATCTTAATAGTTCACCAGCAAGTAGCTGCCTACTGCTCCTTGATTCCTAAAGTACTCTGTGGTTGTGTGTTTAGACGCTGCTGGACTTTCTCTCCTTTTGACTCTCTGTGCTTGTTTCCAAAACCTTCTCTTCTGCCTTTTTTTCTCTTCCTTTCAGATCACTGATGTTCTTTATTTTTCCCTCTTTCACTCTATTTCTCCATCTTTCCCTTTATGAGAAACTCAGGCTGGCTGTTAATTTTTTCTCTACTTATTTTTTGATCATCCCTGTTCCTTCTCTTTTGTTCCTCTACTGACAGCTTCCTCTTTGCTATTCTAGCCTGAAATGTACCATTTTGTAATTGCTATAATTTTTCTGAAGCATATGCATTTACACATATTAAGGATGAATATTCACAACACAAATATGTATTAAGCAACAGAAATGCTATCCGGTCTTTAAGTCTGATGTCATTAGCCGTTTCCAGGTCCAAACTCCGCTGCAGATCCCAAAGTCAAAGGAACTCTGCGGCATCACTGAGAGTTACAAACTGTCTAAATTCTTTCATCTTTAATAAAATGATCAGTGTGGCTGTTTTACCAGGTGTAACATCCAGGCATCCATGAAAACAGAATATATGAAATTTAACAGAGTTAGAAGTTAGCTCGCCGGTTTCCACCTTAACACCAGCTCTGCTATCACTTCCAACATAAATGAAGACAAAACTAAACAGCACTGGCGTTTGTAGGGTTACTGATGTTGGACTAGCTGGTGTATAATGATGTGCTACGTGATTGCTAGCAACACAGCTATGTTAGCGTAACATAAACACAGTGAAACTTTTTTCCACTTGATAAAAGTTAACGTGAGGGTTCCCGATGGTTAGGCTGACAGTGATCACTGACTGTTTTTAGGGGCTTGTTCAGATTAAATAGAACAAGATAAAAAAGAATAAAAACATGTTAAAACACAACAGCCTTAATAAACACAGAGTAGTTTGGACCCGAAAGCAGGGTTCATACATCATCACTTAAAAGACCAGCTCTCGGGGCAGAGATAGCTCAGTAGATAGTGTTTGCCCCATGATCGTTGGGCAGGGCTCTAGACTAACTAGAGCTAACGTACGCGTACCGGCACAAAAGTTAGGCGCACACAAGTTTTATAATAATTTATATAATATAATGTGTTTTTCTGGATACACTGTGCTTTTTCAGCATTCAAAGATTGATGACACCGTGTCAGAGCACTGGCTATGAATTTCAGAAGGATCAGGCCTTAACTTAACAGAAAAGTTAGCAATAGTTCTTTTCCTGTTACAGCTACATCCACTTCTGTCGTGCCCAGGCTGCTCACTAGGGCTGGGTATCATCACTGATTTCTATAATCCATTCGATTCCGGTTTTCAAAGTCCCGATTCGATTCAACTTAGCCTCAGACAGTCAGAAATATTATAATTCTGATCATTTATCAGTACTGACTTCATCAGAATTGTGAACATCACAGCAGATTCCTTTGTGTGAAAGTAACTGAGAATAAAACACAGAAAAACATGAAGGAGATTTTCCTGGTCTGGCTTTTTATAGCAGATAACCTTAAAAATATTCTACAATGTTCTGCATATAAAGTTTAAATTTCTTCGGTATTGAACAACAGAAAAAATAGGCTTTCTTGAAGAAAAAGACAGTAGCCGACAGCACTGTAAACAACGGTAGACTGGTGGGTAATAAGCGAATAAATAATACAGAAAACAGAGATTGGAGACGGGAAACTGTTCTTGAAGTACAGAGAGAGATAGAGAGAGAGCTAGCTGTGCATGGATGTGATTTTAATAGTCGTGGAAGCAAAACAGCAAAATTCAGCTCGGTGAATTTTGGTTGGAGAGAGACAAAACCTGCAGCTCAGAATCAGCGCAAAAAGACGTAAACACATCGCGGACCGGACGCATCAGATTCGCTAAGCTCCGACAGCGTGTCCGTCTACGGGCCGTCGGGTGAGAAAGCCGAGAAAGACAAAGTTAATTCTGATGGGTCGGGTCCACTCTGTGTTTACGTCTTTGTGTGGAGTCCGTGTACCTGCTCTGATTTGCTGTTTGGTTGTTGTTGAACTGGTTTTGTGAGCTTTAATCTGAGAATCTGGCGTTTCTGGCAAAACAGTTATATTTAAAAGTCGATTCAGGATTTAATGAATTGATATCGCTTTATTCAAGCTACTCACCTCCCACTTCCACCTGCACTTTCAACTGGACCACGGCCAATCAGAGAGGTCCCGCCCCTTACTATCTCTGATTGGTTTAGTCCACGATAGGGACAAAATGTGTGTCTGTTGTTGACCACAGGGAAGGTTGCAGATTTTTTTTTTTTTTTTTTGCTACCCGAACAGTTGGTCGCACAGGTGCAACCAAATATTTTTTTTTAGTCGCACCACTGAAAAATTTGGTCGCACTCTAGAGCCCTGTTGGGGGTTCAAATCCACCAAACAGCGGCTATCCTGAGATACCCTTGAGCAAGGTACCGTCTCTACACACTGCTCCCCGGGTCATGGATTGGTAGCTGCCCACTGCTTCACTGAGTAAATGGGTTAAATGCAGAGGACTAAGCATTTTCCTACAGGATTAATAAAGTATACATTAACTATGAGATTCAAGATCAGGCAAATTCCATAATATTCGACACATCTGTAAAGCAGAAATATCAGTAAAATGCACAGGAAGTAATATGACTGAAATAGTAATAAAAATAATATAATTAGTGAATAGGACACTTTTGTGACATTTGCCAAAATCATTAGAAAAAGGGTCAACACCGTCAGGCAAAAATCCTGATGGTGCTGACAAAATACCCTACTTTCTCTCATAGCACGTTTTTCTGACAGACGCCATCTTGTTGTTCATCAGTTGCTTATGGCCTCTACTGTGGTGTTGATGCACTATGGTTGTGACACAGAGTTTTATCAGAAAGGTATGCAATAAATGAAATAAAAATTAAAAAAACTCACCAGAGCAGTGACCTCATGGCATGTGTATCAAACAGGAAGTGGTAAAGGGGTCCTCACAGTGTAAGTTACCCACAATAATTCCTGATTTTTTTGTACTTTTTAAAAAATCTGATGGTGTTGACAGAAACTTTGGACATGTTTTGTCCCTTATCTCAAGAATCACTGATATATTCTCAAAATCTTTCATAAACTGCCTGCTTTTCAGGAATGAGGTGGTAATTCGATTTTGGAGCAGTTCTTGAGCCATAACCAATGATGAGCAGCTTTCCTCACTGTCACTGGTACGGTGCTGCACTGATGCCTTCCTGAGAGCCAATGCAAGCACAAAGAGTTAAGTCAGCAGTTTTTTGATGAGCTTTCAATATTTCCTTTAACTAACGGGGAGTGAGGTCCTTTTATCTCAGGCATGTCAGGAATACTGAAACCTGGGCTGACTGACCTGACCACAGCCTCTATGACTTCAGCATCACTGTGTCCTTTACACAAGAGGCTGACTGGCCCACAGATCTTGACACCTCTCCTTACTGTCACTTCTTGAAGCCTGTTTGCTGCTGTAGGAAACACGTTTTATGGAGCTGTCAGCTGACTCGGCGATGTTCTGTTCACTCTTTGACACACCCTGCTAATTGCTTATATTAACATCTCTTGGCTGGTCTGAGAATGGGTTGGCGTTCCCCGGACAAGCTGGAGGAGGCTTCTCTGCTTGGGCTGCTGCTGTGTTACTGCTGCATTTCTGCTCATCAGACTCACCTAATGAGATGGCTGGAACTGTTTCTTTTTGGCGAGGTGTCTGATGTCAGCTGGCAGTGATGATGATGATGCCACTCGAAGCTGCTTTTTCAAGTTTGATTCAGTTAGTCTTGAGTGGAAGCGCCTCTTTGCAAGAGTCAGTTTTGAAAAGACCTGTTCAAAGTGGTACGTTGTCCCAAACAGAGATGCAAATTTCAGGGCATGTCTCGCCAGGATGGGAAAAGCCTCAGCATGAACGTACAGTTTGTGAAAGTCCAGCAGAGAGAGGCTGTTATACTTAGCTTTGAGCTCGTAGTTGTTTTGCAGCCCAATTATTTCCACTTGGAAAGTGTCTGGCACAGATGGTTGCACATTAAACGGCGTAGCAAACATCTCCAGTTCCTTTTGGATATTCTTCACATCTTGAAACCTGTCATCAAATGCCTGAATGAGTTTTGCACAACGACTGTTGTTGTGATTTGGCGCTACACAAATAAAATTGAATTGAATTTAGAATTGTCCCTATTGCCAGTCTTGGCAGCCGGGGGTCAGTCCGCCAGGGCCTCCGCTCCTGGCCGCCACCCGGCACACAATGCACCCAGCTCGCACTGGAACGTTTCGCAGCCGAGTGTGAAGCAGCGGGAATGAGGATCAGCACCTCCAAATCTGAGGCCATGGTTCTCAGCCGGAAAAGGGTGGAGTGCCCACTCCGGGTCGGGGATGAGTTCCTGCCCCAAGTGGAGGAGTTCAAGTATCTCGGGGTCTTGTTCGCGAGTGATGGGAGAAGGGAGCCGGAGATCGACAGACGGATTGGGGCTGCAGCTGCAGTAATGCGGACGCTGCACCGGTCCGTCGTGGTGAAGAGGGAGCTGAGTGTAAAAGCGAAGCTCTCCATTTACCGGTCGATCTACGTCCCTACCCTCACCTATGGCCACGAGCTGTGGGTAGTGACCGAAAGAACGAGATCGCGGATAGAAGCGGCAGAAATGAGCTTCCACCGAAGGGTGGCTGGCCTCTCCCTTAGAGATTGGAGCCTCCTGGGCGCCTCCTGGGTGAGGTGTTCCAGGCATGTCCCACCGGGAGGAGGCCCCGGGGCAGACCCAGGACACGCTGGAGAGATTATATCTCTCGGCTGGCCTGGGAACGCCTTGGTATTCCCCCGGATAAGCTGGAGGAGGTGGCTGGGGAGAGGGAGGTCTGGGCCTCTTTGCTTAGGCTGCTGCCCCCGCGACCCGGCCTCGGATAAAGCGGATGAAGATGGATGGATGAATTTAGAATTTGTTTGTTTTATTTTATTGTGAAAGAACTATAGAGGAAGCGACCACCTTTTCGCACATGCGTAGAAAAACATCCTAATTTCCTGAACCGATCAGGCAGCCAAAGGCAACAACATGGCTGCTGATAGCGATGTGAGTTTGTTTTGTAACATGTCAGTGGTCGTGTCCAAATTCATGGGCTGCATCCTCCTGAGGACCCGGCCTTCGCGGTCTATGTGGGCCGGGTCCTGAGAAGGTCGGGTAGGCCGGAAGTAAACGGCTGTTAAATTGGACGGTCTCGCCTTCGGATTAGCGTCACTGCTGTCTCGGTGGAGTTTAATAAACTCGGCCGTCTGCTCCTTGCTGTCTAAAATATAACAGGACACTGGAGTAAACTCTCGACCATCTCACACTTCTGTTTAATCAGTTTTCTGTTTGACGTTTATTCAGCTGTGTGAAAACCAAGGAGGAACCCACCTGGGGGATTAATAAAGTTTTATTTTATCTAATCTAATAACTTTAATCTCAGCCAAACCGATTTACTCACGAACAAATAAAACACTGAAAAAAGTCCAACAATAACATTTTTAGGTTGTCTAAGTGACTTATATATCACGTTTAACCTGAGTAGCGAAAGTCTGCGGTGATCTGAATATGATGTGCCGGGAGTTGTGCCGTTCTCTGCGGCTTCAGTGACCCTCGAGCTCCCGGCTAGCTATCGAGCTGGTGGGTAGCAGACGTGTAGGGACCTTGCTCAGGGGTACCTCAGCTTAGCTTTTCACTTGATTCAAACCCCCAACCTTCTGATCCCGGGGCAGCCACTCTACCTACTGACCTATCCCTCACACACGTTTACATCGTTGAACAAGTCTGTGCCACAGAGCACGCTGCATCGCTGCATCGCTGCATCGCAGCAAAGAATGGGTTTGGAGGATTTTTTTAGAAGTGATGAATTGCTGCAGCCCCAGATTACGCCAATGAACACAACATATTAAAACCAGTCTGTGTAGCACTCAGTGGTCCGTGCAGTGACAGTGCTGACATACATGCCAGTACAATGCAGTTCTGCAGCTTGTTGCTCTGTGTTTCAGTCGGACTGTTTAGTTTAGCTGGATTGTTGCTGGTTGAGAGAAACTGAAGCTGGATGTCGGGCGTGTACCAGAGATCCTGCTAGTAATGCCTTCTGCTGTTTATCTTGTGTTCAGTCAGGTGCCGATGTTTGTGCAGATCCAGCAGAAGTGGAGGCGGATGTATGCCGGAGAGTGCAAAGGACCAGGCGTGCGCACCGACTTTGAGATCGTTCACCTGCGTCGAGCGCCCGTGCAGTACAACCACCTGTCCGGCCTGCTCGACATCTTCAAATCTAAGATAGTAAGTGCTCTGGAACAAACATCTTTATATGGATCATATTTCAAGGTTGTTTGTTTGTTTTTAATAAAGAAAAATTAAAATTGTGCAGCCACAGAGCGTCATGTACCCATGTTCTACAAGTATCACCTCAGCATCCTGTTCCAGACGATTTTAGGACGATGTGAATCCTGTTAAATGCAACTAATAATCATAAAAGCATCCACGAAGTGCATGTAAATGTATTTTCTAAAACATTTATTCATCTGGTTTTTCCTGCTCATGTACAGTCTCTCCTCCTCCTCCTCCTCCTGCTGTGCTCTGACAGTCACACAAAAACTGTATTCAACTTGAAAATAACACAAACATCTTATCTTATAATAAGAATATATTCTTGTAATAGTTCGTCAAAGAGCAGGTTGATAACAGTACAGCACACTGCTTAGTTATGTGAACATTGGGAAAACAGAAGAGGAAGAAGAAGACGTCTAATTCTGTGTAAATTCGGTTTCTGGATTTTTGTGGAGTTAATTTGTGAATAAAATAAAGACTGTTAGGAAGTGGATGTCGGTTTAATGATCAGTTTGTTTGAACTTTGTTTATTCCTATTCCTGGAAACACAATGGATTCCCAGACATCACGTTGTTTAACCCTTTCATGCACAGTGGTCTGCAGCTATTCAAAGGCTGTTTTCTTGTATTTGTGTTGGTGTTGATGGTAAACTTGCACAGAAACACTACACACTGATGTCTCCATACCCTTCATAAGTCAAAACCGATGTTGTCCACCTAAGTGGACATTTAAAAAATGAAGTTCAAAAATCTTATATTCATTCCTAAAGAAGAATAAAAATCCTGATTGATGTTGTCATCATCCACACATGAGGGTTAAATGTGTTCAGTATGTTCCCAGAAACAGCCGACAATGACGAGGTGTAATCCACGCCTGTACAGAGAGATTAATGCTGCAGCTTGTTACCATAAACATGAGCTGATGTCTTCCTGTTGTCATCAGGGTTGTTCCCTGTTCCCTCTGCCTCCAGTCAACATCGCCATTCGCTTCACCTACGTGCTCCAAGACTGGCAGCAGTATTCATGGCCACAGCAGCCTCCAGGTAGGCAGTACATGTCATGTCATTAATACACAAATAGAAAAATGTAATATTATTATTAAGAAATTATTAAATTTTTTTTAAATACATGTCAGCAAGTGGCTGACATCCAGAAACCCTGCCAGTGGCTTTTAGGAGTCGTGTGTGTGATGCAGGTCATGTTGTTGTTTCCTGTGGAACGATTGTACCTGCTGGTTCCAGGTCGTTCTTCTGATAAGTCTTTTCACTCGTCTGTCTGAAATCGTGTGGGGAGCGCTTGGTTGTGGCTGGTTTATCGTAAATAAATAAAAACCCTGCAGGGGCAACGCCAGGTTTATGGCCCCAACAGTGCTCACTGGAACCTTCAGTAACTTAGAAGTTCTTCTGTAGCCGATGCCATCAGTCTTAAGTGTGCAAAGGTCTTGAGAGAGCTTGTTGGTTTTACCCATCATGAGACGCTTCTTGTGTGAAACCTGGCTAATGAGGCCATAGTTGGGACTGAACCGGCTGATATTAATTTGCACTAAGTGGCAGGATTGCTCTGTAATTACTCATAAATGTGTCTTTTTGCACCTTTCTTTCTGTCCAATACATTTCCCCCGTGTCATTCTTCATTGTTAGACGTCATGTATGGACATCTATGGTGGCGCTGGGTGATATGAGGAAAATGTAATATCACAATATTTTTTTGCTATATCACAAAACACGAAATAAATCACGATATGTTTAAGTTATTTTCAACCATATAGGATCTAAATTTGCACTTATTCAAACCGACCATTCAGGATGGTTTTCTATTGTCAACATAAAAATGATCTGAATGAACTGAAATGTTTTCTTTTAACCATCAGCTGCACACAGAGGATTTTCACAGATTACAGTATAATCACAGTAAGTCTCTTTCTGTGGTCAACACTAGACTTTAACATCAAAAGATCACAGCAACAAAAAACGACGTCAAGAAAAAAATCATGAGTCAAAATAAAACGACTGAAATGAAAAAGCTGCTCTGTTGTTCTTATAAAAATGGCAAAATAAAAAAAATGGATGACATCAAATTACAGAAACAAGTCGAGACAGTGACTATAAAACAGTTTATTTAATGTTTGCTTGGTGTGCAGGGAGACGTTGACATGCAGGGTTTAAAACATCATTTCTTTTGCAGCGAGATTCATTCTCTCACCGTCTGAAACTCCTGATGTCGCCATATTTTTACCTGTTCAGTTCAGTTCAGTTTTATTTATACAGCACCAAATCACAACAACAGTCGCCTCAAGGTGCTTTATATTGCACAGTAGATCGTACAATAATAGATACAGAGAAAAACCCAACAATCATATGACCCCCTATGAGCAAGCACTTTGGCGACAGTGGGAAGGAAAAACTCCCTTTTAACAGGAAGAAACCTCCGGCAGAACCAGGCTCAGGGAGGGGCGGCCATCTGCTGCGACCGGTTGGGGTGAGAGAAGGAAGACAGGATAAAGACATGCTGTGGAAGAGAGACAGAGGTTAATAACAGATATGATTCAATGCAGAGAGGTCTATTAATACATAGTGAGCGAGAAAGGTGACTGGAAAGGAAAAACTCAATGCATCATGGGAATCCCCCGGCAGCCTACATCTATTGCAGCATAACAAAGGGAGGATTCAGGGTCACCTGGTCCAGCCCTAACTATATGCTTTAGAAAAAAGGAAAGTTTTAAGCCTAATCTTAAAAGTAGAGATCGTGTCTGTCTCCCGAATCCAAACTGGAAGCTGGTTCCACAGAAGAGGGGCCTGAAAACTGAAGGCTCTCCCTCCCATTCTACTTTTAAATACTCTAGGAACAACAAGTAGGCCTGCAGAGCGAGAGCGGAGCGCTCTAATAGGGTGATATGGTACTACAAGGTCATTAAGATAAGATGGGGCCTGATTATTTAAGACCTTGTATGTGAGGAGCAGGATTTTGAATTCAATTCTGGATTTAACAGGAAGCCAATGAAGGGAAGCCAAAACAGGAGAAATATGCTCTCTCTTTCTAGTCCCTGTCAGGACTCTTGCTGCAGCATTTTGGATTAGCTGAAGGCTTTTCAGTGAGTTTTTTGGACATCCTGATAATAATGAATTACAGTAGTCCAGCCTGGAAGTAATAAATGCATGAACTAGTTTTTCAGCGTCACTCTGAGACAGGATATTTCTAATTTTAGAGATGTTGCGCAAATGGAAGAAAGCAGTCTTACATATTTGTTTAATATGTGCATTGAAGGACATGTCCTGGTCAAAAATGACTCCAAGGTTCCTCACCGCGTTACTGGAGGCCAAGGTAATGCCATCCAGAGTAAGAGTCTGATTAGATACCATATTTCTAAGATTTTCAGGGCCGAGTACAATAACCTCAGTTTTATCTGAATTAAGAAGCAGAAAGTTAGCGGCCATCCAGGTCTTTATGTCTTTAAGACATTCCTGCAGTTTAACTAATTGGTGTGTGTTATCTGGCTTCATGGACAGATAGAGCTGGGTGTCATCTGCATAGCAGTGAAAATGTATGCTATGTCTTCTAATGATACTGCCTAAGGGAAGCATGTATAATGTAAACAGAATTGGTCCTAGCACTGAACCCTGTGGAACTCCATAATTAACCTCAGTGTGTGAAGAGGACTCTCCATTTACATGCACGAATTGGAGTCTATTAGATAGATATGATACAAACCACTGCAGTGCAGTACTTGTAATACCTACAGCATGTTCTAATCGCTCTAATAGTGATGTGATGACTACGTGAGCTGCACTTGTTTAATTCTTCTAACATCTAGAAAACAACAGAGTTTCTAAATGACAGACTTATTTATTTGTGTTTGTGTCTCTGTTTCCAGATGCTGCTGTGGAGAAGTCTGACTGTAAGAATAACACTCAGCTGTCCAACTCCAGTGGGACATCGGAGCAAGAGAAAACCTCTGATTATGTATGTTTGCCTCTTCACCACTCGCACACTCAAGGTTACACTCAGGTCAGGTCCAATATAAGTTTCAGAGTGAAGACAGGCTCAGTGCTGTCAGTACTTTGTCAGGATTTTTATTGATTTCATGGTCTTTTCCCTCGTTGTAGAACCTTTTCCACCAGCTGAAGTCGGCCCCCAGTGACAGTCTGACCTACCGTCTGGCTCTGTGTGTGTGTCTGTTCAACTATTACTACGGTGGGCTGCGGGCTGTTCTCTAAGTAAATATATTTCTAAAGGTGCTTTGATGTGAAATTATCACCAGATGTCGGTAACAACACTTCCAATCCAGACGTGCAAAGGAATCAAACCACAGATGAAGTTGTGTAATAATACAAAGTGACACAGGGACATTTATTTATTACTTTATACAAATGTTGGTGATGACAGTTCATGGCAGCGTCTGTATGGAGAAACCAGTCCCATCATTGCTCATGACTTTGACCCACTCACCACACAAACAGTCTATAAATCCCGAATGCTCCGTGGATCCTTCCCACAGATTCAGCTCAGGTGATTGGCTGGGCCGTTCCAGCAGCTTTACTTGATTTCTCTGAAACCAACCGTTTCCATTGGCTGTGTTTGTGATCATGGTCTTGCTGAAACATCCATCCTTGTTTCATCTTCATCATCCTGGTAGATGGCAGCAGATTCTAATCAACAATGTCTCCATTCATCCTTCCTGGAGTTATGTTTAATGTCTCAGTGCTGTACGCTGAATAAACAGCCCCCCCCCCATGATGCTCCCGCCTCCAGACTTCAGTGTTGCTGTGGTGTTTTTGGGGTGAAGCCACCCAAACATGGTGTGTTTACAGCCTTCAAAGAGTTCAGTTTTGGTCTTTTGTGACCAAACTATATTAAAGATAAAGCATATTGTTGTACCTATGCATTACACTGGAGCAGAGCTTACATACACTCAACAAAAATATAAACGCAACACCTTTGTTACTGCTCCCATTCCCCATGGGATGGACGTAGAGACCTAAAATTCATTCCAGATACACAATATAACCATCCCTCCCAAACAGTGGTCACAAATCAGTCCAAATGTGTGGTAGTGGGCACATCTGCTATATTGAGATAATCCATCCCACCTCACAGGTGTGCCACATCAGGATGCTGATCTGACATCATGAGTAGTGCACAGGTGTACCTCAGACTGCCCACAACAAAAGGCCACCCTGGAATGTGCAGTTTTGTCTCACAGCAAAATGCCACAGATGCCACAAGCAATGAGGGAGCGTGCAATTGGCATGCTGACAGCAGGAATGTCAACCAGATCTGTCGCCCGTGCATTGAATGTTCATTTCTCAACCATAAGCCGTCTCCACAGGCGTTTCAGAGAATATGGCAGCACATCCAACCGGCCTCACAACCGCAGACCTCGTGTAACCACACCAGCCCAGGACCTCCACATCCAGCAGGTTCACCTCCAAGATCGTCTGAGACCAGCCACCCAGACAGCTGCTGGAACAATTGGTTTGCACAACCAAACAATTTCTGCACAAACTGTCAGAAACCGTCTCAGGGACGCTCAACTGCATGCCCGTCGTCCTCATCGGGGTCTTGACCTGACTCCAGCTCGTCGCCGTAACAGACTTGTGTGGGCAAATGCTCACATTCGATGGCGTCTGGCACGTTGGAGAGGTGTGCGCTTCACGGATGAATCACAGCGCTTTGTGTTCTGCGTCCTGATTGGCTGCAGACTATTGTTGATCTCCTCCGTGCCGTCTCTCCTGTACAGTACAGAATCGCTTATTCATTGGTTCATTAATGATTCATTGATGTTGAATTATCTCTCAGCTGCTCTGTTCTCATGTGCTGGACCTGAAAACACGGTTTGATCTTTGGTTTCTGTAATACTGGACTTATTTGTCTACGAAGGTTTGAACTTTGAGAGCTTAAACAGGAGAGAAACGTGTGAAAATGTTCATGTCGGTCTGAGTGTATAAAGTGTGTAGTGACGGGTTTTACCTTAACACATCTATAATAATTGTAAAAAATAAAGTTGGCTACTTCAGATTTCACCAATCGCAGGTTATTTTTAGAACGTAACTCCCGCGATAAACGAGGGAGCGCTGTATACAAATACTGAGAAGTATAAAATTTGAATCCTGTCTCTCTCTGAGGTGCGGGGGGAAAAAATATCGACAAGTCGATCAACATCATCTACGGATACATTCGACATCTCGAGAAATGTAAATCGCCACTTGATTCGTCCATTTGGTTGAAAAACCCGACCTTGAACAAGGAGCGAATATCACACCGGAAACTAAGCGCTATGCGCCGGAAGTAGCATATGCTAAGGCGCACAGGTCTAAGTTATAGGTCTAAGTTCCCCATAATGCACTGGGTGTTTCTTCTTCACTCAACATGT
This sequence comes from Mchenga conophoros, assembly GCF_057382185.1. Lineage (NCBI taxonomy): Eukaryota > Metazoa > Chordata > Actinopteri > Cichliformes > Cichlidae > Mchenga > Mchenga conophoros. The sequence continues at coordinate 762,356 of NW_028182332.1, forward strand.
GTTAGTACACCTCTCTGCATTCAGTCCGTCTGCCCCTCATCTATCGATGGATGTTAGAGGCTTTGGTTCCCACTGTCGCTCACAGATGGTCACCTAATGTTTCCTGTGTAACTGCAGGGTCTTTGCCTTATAACATAGAAGCAGCTTGAGGTAACTGTTGTTGTGATGCTGTGTGTGTGTAATAAAGCTCCCTTACTGACAGTGGGTCACCACAGCTTGTAGCTCCATGTATTTGATGCGGCACGTTTGCCCTCGCTGACACAACCCTAAAGGGATTTGTGTGTATGAATAAAGTTTATTGTTCATACAGTTCATTGCTGTATGTCTGTGAAAGGCTGAATGAGGGTTGTAGCTCCCTCAGCAGCTGTGGAGCGATGGAGATGTGGTTGGTTAGACACGCTGCTTTAGTTTACACTACAAACCACACTCACCTGTTTACACTCCTTTTGTGTTACAACCACCTTGTTACACTCAAACACCAGATGATGCATCTGAGCCAACTAAGGATTCACTGAGACTGAAGAAGCTCGAGATCATAATGTGACCAAGTGGTCGGCGGGGTTATGCACAAAATAAATAAACTTGACAACGCCACCTAGGGGAATTACACCCCCAGGAAATATATTTAAGAAAAATAAATAAAAGGAATAAAAGAAGACCGCACAGATTCAAGGATGCACACTGAGGCAGGTTGGCTTCCAATATTAAAACAGTTTTATTTATAGAAATAAATAAAATATTATAAATAATATTTTATAAATAAAATATTAAAAGTCAAGATGTAGCGTCATTATTGACAGTGTCCTACAGTAAAAATAAACAATCGTGGAACTTGGACTTACCAGCAGCCGTGGAACCAAAAGAAAATCACACCAAAAGAATCACTGCAGACCACCCAGTGCTGTACAAAAGAAAGTGTGAAAACGACCCACCACCTGAGGTCCCAGGGCCACTGGCTCGTCCTCCTTCACTGAAATAAAACACAGAAAAGTATGTTAAAAGAATAAAAGGACACTGAGCGTCAGGCTCGCTACAAATCATAAAAAGACTAAAACACACTTTAATAACTTTAATAAAAGAAATCACACACACACACGGGAAAGGCTTATTCCCCACGGGTCAAACTACCACTCGTGCTGGTAATAATTATTCTCAGGCGTAGGCCGGTCTGGCTCCCCACCGGCTGAGACCGGCCACCCAGGCGATTTAGAGTCCCAGCACGACACTCGGGCAGAGAATCACTTCAGCCCGATCACAGAAGTGTGGGTACGAGCAACAGTCCAGGGTAAAATAGAACACCAGGCGAACCCAAAAAAAGGTAAGCCTACTTAATAAAAACAAGATAAGACAAAACAAGACAAGACAGCAGACTCCACCAAGGAGGAGTTCACAACAGCAACTGAGAAGGCAGTCCACTCTTCCAATTTAGGTTGGACAATTTACCATGGAGAGGTGAGTACAGCAGTGAACCCTGAAACAGATAAGTGTAACCTTAAACTCTTATAGCTATGAATGCTAATAAAAGTAGTTCTAACAGCTTACCCCAGGACCGGAGGCACTATACTCTCATTGGTGGAGATACCACGAACACCTCTCTCCGCAATGGCAGAATTAAACAGACTGCTGCGCTACAACAGGCCGGAAAAGGATATTAACACCAATTCCAGTATTCGGAGGGAATCCAAGGTTAAGCGAGAGCATACCTGTAGCTGTCGTATAATCGGCTCTTGCTGATCAGTCCGTCGCAGTACGCCAGCATTTACTGCTGTATCGTACCAGAAGCTCGGGAGGAATTAATCCAACAAGACATCGGCTTAGCTTTATACAGGCTAGCGCCACCCTGCAATCAATGTGCAGGTGGGTTCCCAATTAACCCGATCACCTGATACAAGGAGCGAGTGCAGTGGAAAGAGAGCGAGGGTGGTAGAGCGAGCGAGAGAGAGAGAGAATGAGAGAAGAAAAACAACGGAAGGCGAGTAGCCCATCTGGCTACATCTCGAGACACCCTCACAGGAGATTACATGGCCCAAGTAGTTAACCTTCTGCTGGAAAAAGGCACACTTTTCTAACTTAGCCTTGAGCCCCTGTTGCTGCAGCCTTGCCATCACCATCTCTAGCCGTTGCAGGTGCTGAGAGACAGACGAGGAGAACACAATGATGTCGTCTAGGTACAGCAGTAATGACTGGCACTGCTGATCCCCGAACATCCTCTGCATTAGGCGCTGAAAGGTACCAGGAGCATTGCACAGCCCGAATGGCATACGATTCCACTCGAACAGGCCAAACGGCGTGCAAAAAGCGGTCTTGGGCTTATCCGGCTCAGAAACTGGCACCTGGTTGTACCCGCTGGCCAGGTCGATGGTAGAAAACCAGCGTGCGCCAGCTAGGGCATCCAGACTTTCCTCGATGCGAGGTAAGGGGAAGGCGTCCTTCCTTGTTTTGCTATTCAGCAAACGATAGTCAACGCACAGCCGGAGGCTTCCATCCTTCTTGCGGACCAACACGATGGGAGAGGCATAAGGGCTGCTACTTTCCCTAATTACCTGGGCCTCCAGTAGCTGGTTGATATGAGCCCTGACAGCCTCATAATCAGAAGGAGGAATTCGCCTGTACCTCTGCCGGACAGGTGCGTCATCGAGTAGCGGTATGTCGTGCGAAATGAGGTTTGTGCAGCCCAAGTCTCCCTCATAAGTGGAGAAAACAGAGCGGTACTTCCGCAAAAGTAACCGTACCTCGTGTTGCTCTGACTCAGCGAGAGCAGACAGGTCAATCGTATCCACCATCTCTTGAGCAGGGCTGCTGGTTGTATGGGAGGAAACGGTAACGGGAAAAGAGTGTTCCTCGCTAACACCGGCAGGGAGGCTAACAACAGTAGCTTTGCTTATCACTCCCAAACGGGTCCGCGGGTGGAGAACAGCTTCCGCTGTCCCTACATTGGTGACTGGGATGTAGGCAACGCCCTTATCCACCTGAACCAAACATGGAGAGGCCAGCAACCCAACTGGCAACCCGGACTCAGAAGGTTCAAAAAGCACAGCCTGACCTGACAACTGCTGAGAACAAGTAGTGGCCACCAGCTGCATAACACCACCAGGTATCCGCACGGCCCGCGGGCCCTGTACCTTAACGGTACCGACAGGGTCCTCTGGGGCTTGGGCTGCAGACTGGTGACACTGATGTAAGGCCTCCAAAACTGGTCTCGGTGCCTGTGACACAGAAGGAGAATTAAACAAGGAGCCACCGAAAGCCCCAAACAGTTCTTGATAACAGCGGCGGATTACGTTCATTCCTAAGATGCCAGGGACAGAGGGCGTAGCCCCAGGAGGGTCCTTCACTATAAGGATTCCACAAGAGGGCATTTCCTTGCCACACAGGAGTACACTGAGCTCCAAATAGCCAATGTAAGGGATGGCAAGCCCATTGGCAGCCCGAAGCTGTAGCCAATGACATGACTGAAGGCGTTCTTGTCCCCAAGGGGCAAAATGTGCCAAAAAGAAACTTTCTGTGATGGTGGAAACCATGGACCCAGTATCCACCAAACAAGGGACAGTTACCCCACTAATAAGCACATCCATCTTTGGACACGATGAAATTAGCCTGCCAATCCTATCTTTCTGTGAGCCAGTGAACTCCCCACCTGAACTGTGACTCTGCAGCACAGATGGCGTTAGTTTTCCGACTGGGTAGCGGGAAGATGATTGCCAACTGCGGCGTAAGGAGGGCCTGAATCAGAACCTGCTCTAGGGCGGCGTGAAGCCCGCTCCCCAGTGCACTCCCTAGCAAAGTGTCCTGGCTGCTGACACCGGCGACAAATCACCGAGCCAGCCCGTGAAGGCCGAACACTTCTTCGGGGGTTCTGTAAAGAAGCCACTGTCTCAGTGAGCCGATTTAACTGCTCTTGTTGGCGCTTTAGGAGTTCCTTTAGCTCACGCCACTCGGACTCGGGTGTACCAACAGGAGCGAACCTAGGGCTAGTGTGCACTCCAAACTGAAAACCATATGCCGATGGTTGAGAATAGCCATGGTCGCGAACACCGCCTGAAAACCCTTCTCTTTCCCATCTAATTGCTTCCCCGCGCACCTCTAACAAGGTGGCAGTGGGCACACGGCGAACGTATTGTTTAAGCTCTCTGCGGAGACCACTATCAACAACATGTTCTACAAATTGGTCTCGGAGCAGCACCTCTGCGTTACGCATACCATCAGGTGCACTTTGTTTTACTTGCTCCATCAGAGCCATTAGCGCTAAGGAAAACTCCTGCAAAGTCTCTTCCTCCCGTTGTCTCCTCGAAAAGAAAGCCTGCTGCAGAGTGACATAGGACTGCGCATTGCCATACAGTTCCTTTAAAATGGTCAACACCCGAGCAGGATCCCCTCGCTCTAAATTAGGGCGAAATTTGATCTCCTCCCTTGCTTCTCCCTCTAAATGGTCAAAAATAAAGAAAGCTTGATCAGCAACAGACAGGTGCCGGGCACGCATGCATGCTTGAACCTCTTCGACCCATTCAGCTATATTGATGCCTGTTCTACCATTGAACATGGGACATTTACGGTCCCTAGGCACCACCACCAGACGCTCTGTAACGGCGGCCTGGCTACCAACATTTGGTACGCAACCAGCTGGTACGAAAGAGGACAACGCGGCCCCGCCACCAGACTCGAGCACAGCGCCCCCATCCCGGCGCAATTGCTCATTATCTGCCCTTAACTGCGCTACCAAGTCTCTAAGTTGCTGCAATTCTTCCTCCATAATAAATTTTGACCCAAAAAAAAGAGAAAATTAAATCAGCAAGGTGCTAAAATCCTATTACTCTTCCTTCTACCTGGATACTGCTGTCTTGTCTATAATCACACTCTAAAACAAATAGAGCCTTCAAACAGGTGAACTAGACTCGTTGCAAAAAAATAAAACAATTTACAAAACCAAATATCTACCTCAAACGTGCACCCTGTTCGTGACGCCAAGTATGTGACCAAGTGGTCGGCGGGGTTATGCACAAAATAAATAAACTTGACAACGCCACCTAGGGGAATTACACCCCCAGGAAATATATTTAAGAAAAATAAATAAAAGGAATAAAAGAAGACCGCACAGATTCAAGGATGCACACTGAGGCAGGTTGGCTTCCAATATTAAAACAGTTTTATTTATAGAAATAAATAAAATATTATAAATAATATTTTATAAATAAAATATTAAAAGTCAAGATGTAGCGTCATTATTGACAGTGTCCTACAGTAAAAATAAACAATCGTGGAACTTGGACTTACCAGCAGCCGTGGAACCAAAAGAAAATCACACCAAAAGAATCACTGCAGACCACCCAGTGCTGTACAAAAGAAAGTGTGAAAACGACCCACCACCTGAGGTCCCAGGGCCACTGGCTCGTCCTCCTTCACTGAAATAAAACACAGAAAAGTATGTTAAAAGAATAAAAGGACACTGAGCGTCAGGCTCGCTACAAATCATAAAAAGACTAAAACACACTTTAATAACTTTAATAAAAGAAATCACACACACACACACACACACACACGGGAAAGGCTTATTCCCCACGGGTCAAACTACCACTCGTGCTGGTAATAATTATTCTCAGGCGTAGGCCGGTCTGGCTCCCCACCGGCTGAGACCGGCCACCCAGGCGATTTAGAGTCCCAGCACGACACTCGGGCAGAGAATCACTTCAGCCCGATCACAGAAGTGTGGGTACGAGCAACAGTCCAGGGTAAAATAGAACACCAGGCGAACCCAAAAAAAGGTAAGCCTACTTAATAAAAACAAGATAAGACAAAACAAGACAAGACAGCAGACTCCACCAAGGAGGAGTTCACAACAGCAACTGAGAAGGCAGTCCACTCTTCCAATTTAGGTTGGACAATTTACCATGGAGAGGTGAGTACAGCAGTGAACCCTGAAACAGATAAGTGTAACCTTAAACTCTTATAGCTATGAATGCTAATAAAAGTAGTTCTAACAGCTTACCCCAGGACCGGAGGCACTATACTCTCATTGGTGGAGATACCACGAACACCTCTCTCCGCAATGGCAGAATTAAACAGACTGCTGCGCTACAACAGGCCGGAAAAGGATATTAACACCAATTCCAGTATTCGGAGGGAATCCAAGGTTAAGCGAGAGCATACCTGTAGCTGTCGTATAATCGGCTCTTGCTGATCAGTCCGTCGCAGTACGCCAGCATTTACTGCTGTATCGTACCAGAAGCTCGGGAGGAATTAATCCAACAAGACATCGGCTTAGCTTTATACAGGCTAGCGCCACCCTGCAATCAATGTGCAGGTGGGTTCCCAATTAACCCGATCACCTGATACAAGGAGCGAGTGCAGTGGAAAGAGAGCGAGGGTGGTAGAGCGAGCGAGAGAGAGAGAGAATGAGAGAAGAAAAACAACGGAAGGCGAGTAGCCCATCTGGCTACATCTCGAGACACCCTCACAGGAGATTACATGGCCCAAGTAGTTAACCTTCTGCTGGAAAAAGGCACACTTTTCTAACTTAGCCTTGAGCCCCTGTTGCTGCAGCCTTGCCATCACCATCTCTAGCCGTTGCAGGTGCTGAGAGACAGACGAGGAGAACACAATGATGTCGTCTAGGTACAGCAGTAATGACTGGCACTGCTGATCCCCGAACATCCTCTGCATTAGGCGCTGAAAGGTACCAGGAGCATTGCACAGCCCGAATGGCATACGATTCCACTCGAACAGGCCAAACGGCGTGCAAAAAGCGGTCTTGGGCTTATCCGGCTCAGAAACTGGCACCTGGTTGTACCCGCTGGCCAGGTCGATGGTAGAAAACCAGCGTGCGCCAGCTAGGGCATCCAGACTTTCCTCGATGCGAGGTAAGGGGAAGGCGTCCTTCCTTGTTTTGCTATTCAGCAAACGATAGTCAACGCACAGCCGGAGGCTTCCATCCTTCTTGCGGACCAACACGATGGGAGAGGCATAAGGGCTGCTACTTTCCCTAATTACCTGGGCCTCCAGTAGCTGGTTGATATGAGCCCTGACAGCCTCATAATCAGAAGGAGGAATTCGCCTGTACCTCTGCCGGACAGGTGCGTCATCGAGTAGCGGTATGTCGTGCGAAATGAGGTTTGTGCAGCCCAAGTCTCCCTCATAAGTGGAGAAAACAGAGCGGTACTTCCGCAAAAGTAACCGTACCTCGTGTTGCTCTGACTCAGCGAGAGCAGACAGGTCAATCGTATCCACCATCTCTTGAGCAGGGCTGCTGGTTGTATGGGAGGAAACGGTAACGGGAAAAGAGTGTTCCTCGCTAACACCGGCAGGGAGGCTAACAACAGTAGCTTTGCTTATCACTCCCAAACGGGTCCGCGGGTGGAGAACAGCTTCCGCTGTCCCTACATTGGTGACTGGGATGTAGGCAACGCCCTTATCCACCTGAACCAAACATGGAGAGGCCAGCAACCCAACTGGCAACCCGGACTCAGAAGGTTCAAAAAGCACAGCCTGACCTGACAACTGCTGAGAACAAGTAGTGGCCACCAGCTGCATAACACCACCAGGTATCCGCACGGCCCGCGGGCCCTGTACCTTAACGGTACCGACAGGGTCCTCTGGGGCTCAGAGGACCCTCAAATAAGAATTTGAGGCTCAGCTGATACAGTATCATAGGAGAATCCAACCATTGTATGTCAAGAGACTATAGGCAGTGAAAGCTCCATCTGGAGGAGGAACGACGTGGTTCAGAGCATTGCCTCCTGCAGCTGGTGACATGTTCAGATTTCAGCTCTGTCGATTAGAAAGTCTGTTTTTGTTTTTCATCTGTGTGTTGCTCTTTCATCCTTTTCTTCTTCCTGTTTCTTGCATCAAGCTGGCTGACTTCACCACTGATGAGGTAACCATGAGCAGTAAGCCTCGTGTCGCTCACAGTTACATTTAACATAGTGCGATAAACACACTCAGTCATTATAAGGTACATCCTCTAAAGGTTCACATAACAGACAAACAGGATAATAAAAATAATCTGGTTCTTTGCAGCGTCCTCAGATGAACAACACACGACATTATTACACGTCTCAGTATTTGTTACACTGAACACAAATATAAACACAACACTTTTGTTTCCATGAGCTGAACCGGATCCTGACTGGTTTTGCGACATGTGTGTCATTGTGCTACACATGTACGGCATATTTCAGAGTGGCCTTTTATTGTGGGCAGTCTCAGACACACCTGTGCAATATTCATGCTGTCTAATCAGCACCTTGACATGCCACACCTGTGAGGTGGGATGGATTATCTCAGCTAACGAGAAGTTCTCACTAACACACATTTAGACAGATTTGTGAGCAGTGTTTGCGAGCAATGTTCCCTGTAATGTTTCACGTGTCTGAACACACAAACTCCCTGAGCGTCCCTTGGACCACTGTGAGCAACAGCAGACGTGTGCACTGTGGTCACACCAGCATCCAAGAATACTTTTACACAACAAGACTTCTTCAAAAAAGTAACTGAGTTTTGCAAACAGAGTTTTTTGCAGCTGTTTACCTAAAAATGCAGCCGAGGTGTTTTTTAAATAAACATTTCAAACTATTTGCAGAACAATCAGCTGTTCTGCATCAAATCTGATGCCACACAAATTATTTGTGCCGCTGCAAAAAATAATTTCTGTCCACTATGAGATGAAGGAGAACAACAGCCTGATACCTGCAGGCCTGACAGCAGCAGATGTGTCACTGCTGCAACACCTGTAAACCATTGTTCTGACACACACAACAAAACTATTGACTACACTACACACTAACTACACACTAACTACACTCTTAACTACACACTAACTACACTCTAACTACACAAGATTTGTGCTAAACTTGGCAATCGCATCTCAAACACGCCGTCACTCCTAAAACTTCCCCCTTCCTAAACAACTAAATGTCATGTTGCCATATCATTTTTTGATTGGTCGACATGGTGCATTTTTCCACCAATAGGAAAGGCTGGTGGGGGTTTGTTTTGGTGTTGTTTTTGCTCACAGGCTTTCGAGCGTTTTCCTTATAAAACGGCGTTTTTACCGTTTCTTCCTGCAGTAAATATAAACAACGACAGTATTCAGGAAGAAAACCAAACAATGCAGATATTTTATCATAACTCTGGTTTTACGTGGCCGATCAACACAATTCAAAAACTGGTATAAAGTCCACACTTTGTCCGTCAGTTGTTCCGTCTGTCCTGCTCACATCTCCAATGGTTGTACACGTTGTCATTAACGTGGCTTCACTCCACATCAGCCGCTTTGCTAAAACACCGGTGTCGCACATAAGGACGCTGTCATAGCCTGTCAGCCACGTTGATCAGCTGCGTATATACGAATGTGAATCGCGTGATTGGCTGGACTACGGGATAAGGTGGCCTCGTTCTGATCCCATACGGGAGCAGCCAGTCACTGACTAACACTGCAAAACAGAATCATTAAAGTTTTCATTTTAATTTCAATTCAGGTGATTTTTCTTTTTTTTTTTTTTTTGTGCGCAACGCAGATTTTCTGTGCAGAGACCGTGCCAGCAGTGCGCAATTGTGCCAGCAGTGCGCAATTGTGCACGCGCGCAGCTTAGAGGGAACATTGCTTGCGAGTGTCGGGTCTTTTGTGTTTGTAGAAAATGTTTCATATCTTTGAGTTGAGCTCATGGAAAACAGGAGCAAAAACAAAAGTGTTGCATTTATATTTTTGTTCAGTGTAAATGATAAAACATCAGGTTTGACCCAGAATACAGTTTGATCACATGATGGCGCTGTGAAAAGTGCGCGCTGTACTGGTGGCACCAGTGTCCCCAGCCCACAGACCAGTGCTGCCGCTAATCGAGTTTCATTAGCAGCATCTAAATGCTGTTTAAAGGTGGACTTCATCTGTCACACAGGAGCAGTTTGGCTTCGCTTTGCTTAAATAATGACCTGGTGTATTTCTGTATACACACCTGCTAAGGATCAGGTGACTCTTATAATAAAAGGTTAATACGTAAAACCTTAAAAATAAAAAGGGCTGTTTTTAGCAGTATTTAGGCTGCAGTCTGTGTATTATGTCCATGATATTCTACAGTGGGGCAAAAAAGTATTTAGTCAGCCACCGATTGTGCAAGTTCCCCCACTTAAAATGATGACAGAGGTCAGTAATTTGCACCAGAGGTACACTTCAACTGTGAGAGACAGAATGTGAAAAAGAAAATCCATGAATCCACATGGTAGGATTTGTAAAGAATTTATGGTAAATCAGGGTGGCAAATAAGTATTTGGTCACCTCAAACATGGAAAATCTCTGGCTATCACAGACCTGTAACGTCTTCTGTAAGACGCTTTTCTGTCCCCCACTCGTTATCTGTATGAATGGCACCTGTTTGAACTCATCATCTGTATAAAAGACACCTGTCCACAGCCTCAAACAGTCAGACTCCAAACTCCGCCATGGCCAAGACCAAAGAGCTTTCGAAGGACACCAGGAAAAGTATTGTAGACCTGCACCAGACTGGGAAGAGTGAATCTACAATAGGCAAGCAGCTTGGTGTGAAAAAATCAACTGTGGGAGCAATCATCAGAAAATGGAAGACATACAAGACCACTGATAATCTCCCTCGATCTGGGGCTCCATGCAAGATCTCATCCCGTGGGGTCAAAATGATCATGAGAACGGTGAGCAAAGATCCCAGAACCACACGGGGGGACCTGGTGAATGACCTGCAGAGAGCTGGGACCAAAGTAACAAAGGTCACCATCAGTAACACACTACAACGGCAGGGAATCAAATCCCGCAGTGCCAGACGTGTACCGCTGCTGAAGCCAGTGCATGTCCAGGCCCGTCTGAAGTTTGCCAGAGAGCACATGGATGATACAGCAGAGGATTGGGAGAATGTCATGTGGTCAGATGAAACCAAAGTAGAACTTTTTGGTATAAACTCAACTCGTCGTGTTTGGAGGAAGAAGAATACTGAGTTGCATCCCAAGAACACCATACCTACTGTGAAGCATGGGGGTGGGAACATCATGCTATGGGGCTGTTTTTCTGCCAAGGGGACAGGACCACTGATCCGTGTTAAGGACAGAATGAATGGGGCCATGTATCGTGAGATTTTGAGCCAAAACCTCCTTCCATCAGTGAGAACTTTGAAGATGAAACGAGGCTGGGTCTTCCAACATGACAATGATCCAAAACACACCGCCCGGGCAACAAAGGAGTGGCTCCGTAAGAAGCATTTGAAAGTCCTGGAGTGGCCTAGCCAGTCTCCAGACCTCAACCCCATAGAAAATCTGTGGCGGGAGTTGAAAGTCCGTGTTGCTCGGCGACAGCCCCAAAACATCACTGCTCTCGAGAAGATCTGCATGGAGGAATGGGCCAAAATACCAGCTACTGTGTGTGCAAACCTGGTAAAGACCTATAGTAAACGTTTGACCTCTGTTATTGCCAACAAAGGTTATGTTACAAAGTATTGAGTTGTATTTTTGTTATTGACCAAATACTTATTTTCCACCCTAATTTACGAATAAATTCTTTACAAATCCTACCATGTGGATTCATGGATTTTTTTTTCACATTCTGTCTCTCACAGTTGAAGTGTACCTCTGGTGCAAATTACTGACCTCTGTCATCATTTTAGGTGGGGGAACTTGCACAATCGGTGGCTGACTAAATACTTTTTTGCCCCACTGTACATTACAGTAAAAACAGTAATTATATAAAGAACAGATGGATCAGGATCCTGTCTGTGTCTTTACTATGATCTCAGCTGATAATGAGGCTTGAAAGAGACATGTTTGAACTTTTGCATTGATCAGACAAATAAGCCTGCATGTTTGCATGAGCTTTAACTGTAAAACATGAAGCCTTTATTATTAAAAAAACAAAACCCTTTTAGTGTCATACAGGTAAGAAAGCAGCGAAGCGTTTTTCTCTCTAACAGATGTTTCATCTGTTTTCTCTGCCGTTGCTCTGATGGGACCTGCAGGGTGTTTTTGGTGACGTGGAGGTTTGCACAGTTGCTGCCTGTGGTGTGTGTAGAAATGTTCATGTTCTAGTCCCACTGTGAAGCACATAGACGTGTCCTGACTTCCTGTCTGTCCCACACTCTGTCTCTGTTTGTTGCTGCCAACAGTACAAGTCATCTTTGCAGATTTTACTGAATTAACAAAAACATATTTACTGAAAGACTTATTCAGTAAACATGTTTGTTACACTGAGACTGAAACAGAGATCCCTGTTTACGCTCATAGAAAACGAGCCTCTGTTTTACTTTATTGAAATCATTTCTAATCACAGACAGGATCAGCAGCGTGCAGCTGCAGTGAGGTGTTAGTAGAGGAGCTGTGTTTGTGAGCTGTAGTCTGGATCAGGTCTCTGTGGGAGACTCGGTTACAGTACTTCTGAATATCCACGTGTCCACCTCACACAGCACATTTCTTCAGAATCGGTTGCTGTTTGCTAACATTTGACCTTTGCCCTTTTAGGCTGCCCTTCTGGCGCCCGTCGATGAGGACTTGGGATCTGACAAGAAGCAAACTGGGGGAAGTAGCAGAGTACCAGACTTCCCTCCTCCAGCAGGCCGGGAGATCTTGTTGCGCACCTGTGTGCCGCGACCAGCAGCGTACTCCAAGGCGCTGCCTCAGCGGCTCTTCTGTGTCCTGATGAGGAGGAGTTTAGGTTGACCGGAGGCTTTTCCACAGACACGTCCTCCTTTTAAGTCCCGTGAACAATTCACACCTGGGATGAAGATAAGTGAAGGACACAGGATGGAGACTTTCACATGTATGAATGTGGCCATGGAGTAAGATCATAGAAATACATTTCTTCATTTGTTTGCTTTATTTGTAAGAACGGTGCAATATTTCAGCAGCATCTACGGCTCGCCCAAGCTTAAAAGCAGGAAGCAGTATATTACTGGCATTGATTAAGAAGCATTTATGGCTTTGTCTGGAAATATGTGAAACTAAATCCTTCTGTGTATTCATAAATCTGCAGCTTCCTGCAGCTGTGATAAAACAGTTTCACACTAAAACCTTCATTTTACCTTCAAAGCTTCTCTTGATGCCTTTTTAAGGAAATGAAATTTGTCGTTAGGATGGAGTTCCCCATCCTGCACTCACCACACGCTAACACAACCTTCTCAACTCTGATATTTAGTAGATTATATTTCAGTTGCAGGGATTGGTCCTGATGGTAAACATGAGAGTCGGTGAGGACTTCATGGGTCGTTTCAGCTGAGCTCCATCCTCCAGCATGTCCTGCTGCTGGATTAACACACAGCTGTTTGTTTGCATCCAACCAGAACCAGACCGTGCAGTTCTTATTCCTGTTCATAAGCTGATTGTTCAAACATGAAGCTCTTTGACGTTGTATAAAAACTGAAACGACACTTTACAGCTGACTGTGATGTTTTAAATGGAGCTGGTTCCTCGAGGCGCGTCCGACAGCATGAGGGGAAACTTGGTTTTGTCATATTTTCTTTGTTTTGTTAAGGGTGTATCCATCCCATGATACAGACACATACAGTTTAAACGATGTTTAATGTTAATCAAAACTTCTAAGATCCAGGTTGAATAAAACAGCATTAGGTGTGTGATTTCACTCTGCTCCACACACCTGCGTGCTCCAATCAGAGACACCAGAGGAACAGGTGATGAATGTGATGGGAATGATAGGTTTGTAGCATAAACCTATTCGCTGGAACGTTAAGGACAATCTGCTACGCAGCAAAAAGCAAGACTCAAGGCACCAAAGTTCTCTGGTTCACTCATGCATGAGGGAGATCTGGCTGGAGCCAAGTGTCGTCCCACCACTTGACCTCCGTCAGACTCTCAGCCAGACTCCCCAGGAGCACTCCTTTTATTGTGGTGACATGAATATGCATTGGGTCATTAACATATAACATCTTACATAGGTATACATGTGAACAAAGAATACTGTGTGTGTGAGGTCAAGATGTGACCCTGTGAAGACTCCCCAAAGCTGGTGCCAGGAGTCTAACAGGTCCATCTAAACAAAAGGCTCTTACACTCAAACAGATATACATGTGTTTGCTATACCATATATCAAGAAAAGATAAAACCTCTCCTAGGGGGTGTGATCTATGCCAGAACACACTCTGTAGAGGAGTGAACGCACTCCCCTCTTCATGCTACACAGAGTTGTTACAGACCTCCTAGGATGAGACATTCTTTCAATCTACAATTGATTATACACTTCTAAGCATATATGAGTAAATGTTTCTAAGCATAAATGACAATCAACAATACAAAACCTAACATTCCCCCTTTATTGACCTTTATGCTAGAAAAGTTTCCAGTTATGAATACCTCATGTCTGACAGTTTCAATGCCAACATTGTTATACTCAGCATACGTCAAATCACCCTAAATCACTGTAAAAGTACAGAGTTTAACAAAGGTATTAGCGGATATCCCATTCCCCATTGATCTCATCTCATGGCAAACTGCATCCTACAAACAAACAAAGAAATTGTTAATTTAATAGTGAAAATAAGAAGATAACATTTTCAAAAACATCCCATCTTGGTGATGCTTCCTCCGGGTGTGCAATCACATGTCTCTCTGCAGAGTGGTTTGAGTTCTGCAGGGTGTCATAAATGTCTCTTCCAGTTGTTTCCATCACTGTCCATAGGACCAGAGTCCAAATGTATGTAGAATAGACATTCAAACATACCAGTTAGTTTTGTTGTTTGTCAACATGGGTCTCAGCTATTTCCAAAGCTGCAGACCTCATAGGAAACTGCTGTTATCACCACCATAGCTTCTGGTTCCTGTGCTTTTCACAGAATCATGATGTCATCCTTAGACTCCTTCCAACGCTGCTGAAGGTTTAAGGCAGAGCACGTCGTACACCTTAGTTGTCTTCCTCAGCGTCAACATTGAATCTTTCATTGTATTTAAATCTTGCTGTGGAAGTCTCCTCTTGATCTCCTGGAAGCTCAGTAGCACAGCTCTCTGTGTGATGTCTGCTGTGCTGAAGATGATCTCTGATCCTCCTGAAGTCTCTCTCCTGGCCTCAGCTCCCATCTTGTGGACGATCCTCTCAGGCACTCCTTTTCGTCATGGATAGTCCTGATTTTGGGCCTGCTGGATCTGTCTCAAAACATTCAGGGCGTCAGTCATGTTTGATGAATGTGCGTCTTCTTTATGTAAATGCCAGCATGTGTTGTTGAAGAGGACACAAAGTCCCCTTTCTCTGCTAATATCATAGAGTAGTTCTTCCTGAGAGTTGGTCCAGGAACATATATAGTGTGGGGTATGTTGCCGTGCTGGGTAGATGGGAACAGACATAATAGTCTGTATTTGCCGATTCTGCTTTTGTTCTGTCGTGGATATAACGGTACCAGGCATTATTCATCCATGGAGGGATGTGGTCTTGCATCATGTCTCTTAGGTGAGAGTTGTCATGTGTCCATCCTCTCTGCCTTCCTCCTGGTTCAGCTGATTCCGGCACCAGCTGGGGTCCTGTAAAGGTGAGCGTCGTAGTCAAGGTAACCAAGAGGGTCCACCTTCCCATGGTTGCACACAGGTGCGTCACGCCTCGCACTTGGTTGCCCTAGAGTTGATCAGAGGCTGGAGGTTGAAGTGCGAGCTTACCCTACGGGGGCTCAATCAGCACTCCCCCCTCACCACTGAAACAACCAAGTGTGAGATTTCTCTATTGTGCTGTCTTGGGGTGCCGGGGTTTCCTGGGACCTCGACCTCTTTGCAGTGGCTCTGATAAATCCAGGAGGGTCTCTCGCTATTTTGCAGGCAGTTGAAATGGTCCTTGCTGTGGCTCCAAGGTCTGATCTCATGATGGGCCCCAACCAGCTTGACCTTTGACCTCAACCACTGCCTGGGCTGTCCGCTATGCCTGGAATGTTTCTCGCGTCTCACTGCTGCACCTGTATTTCAGAAAACTTCTATTTGGAGAGCACGTCAACAATCATCAAACCACATTCTTTAGTTCAGTGAACTTCACTTATAGGCCATCAAAGCCTCATCTGAACATGTAAATAAACGGTTAATCACACAACTCACTGCAACAATAATAGTAAACATTGTTTAGTGTTAATTCTGGACCCCACCACTTGACGCATGGACACTCTCATGCGTCAACTCATCAAACTCAGATTCCTGTCTGAAAGAAAAAGGGTAGCCAGATCATGTCCCAGGCAACAGCAGGGCATCTCCTCCCCTGGAGCAGCACCACCCTGGACCTATAATCCTGCAATAAAAATGTTAGTGTGTTTTGCATATTAAAAGTCACAAGGGAAATCAAATAAGGAACAATACACAAAAAGACATGAATACTAAGACTGCTGGGCCAACATGGCCCAGGATCATGACATCACCCCCCCCCCCCAAGGGCCGGCTCCCGACAGCCCAAACCCGAGAACCAAAACACAAGACAAACAGAACAACCCACCCAGGGCGGGAGGCGGGGGACCCGGACGGAGGGAACAAAACCAAACAAAGACGAGGAGCATGAACCAAAACTGAGCCCACAAAGACACAAAAACAGTTCAAAACAGGGAGGCAAATGTCCAAAGAGGTCAGAAGGTCAACCTGGGGGGCGACAGCACAAAAGTTCACAATTCAGCTGTTCCGGGGCCGGAAAAAGTGGCAGTGGCCGGCAGAACAGATCCGGAGGCCGGCCGCGTGGAAGACGGCGGCGGCTACAGAGCGGGTCCGGAGGCCGGCCGCGTGGAAGACGGCGGCGGCTACAGAGCGGGTCCGGAGGCCGGCCGCGTGGAAGACGGCGGCAGCTACAGAGCGGGTCCGGAGGCCGGCCGCGTGGAAGACGGCGGCAGCTACAGAGCGGGTCCGGAGGCCGGCCGCGTGGAAGACGGCAGCGGCTACAGAGCGGGTCCGGAGGCCGGCCGCGTGGAAGGCAACGGCGGCAATGACGTAGAGACAGGTCAGGGGGCCGACCGTGCGGAAGGCAACGGCGGCGACTCAGGCGAAGGCGGTCTTGGGGCCGACCACGACGGCGATGACGTCTGGCTAGAGGCCCAGAAACTGGCCGACGATGCCGAGGTACCGGATGTACTTTGGACGGGGTGTAACAACCAGGCATGGAGGATGAAGGCTCGGAGGCCGGACCAGGCGTGGCAGAAGCAGAGGCTGCGGCTGGACCAGACGACGCAGAAGTAGATGGTGGCTGGACGGGCTCCCCGGGCCCTCCAGCTGACGTGGCCCGAGGCTGAACGGGCCCCTCGGACCCTCCAGCGGAGACAGGAGGCTGAATGGGCCCCTCGGACCCTCCAGCGGAGACAGGAGGCTGAACGGGCCCCTCGGACCCTCCAGCCGACGTGGCGTGAGGCTGAACGGGCCACTCGGACCCTCCAGCGGAGACAGGAGGCTGAACGGGCCCCTCGGACCCTCCAGCCGACGTGGCGTGAGGCTGAACGGGCCACTCGGACCCTCCAGCGGAGACAGGAGGCTGAACGGGCCCCTCGGACCCTCCAGCTGACGTGGCGTGAGGCTGAACGGGCCCCTCGGACCCTCCAGCGGAGACAGGTGGCTGAACGGGCCTCTCGGACCCTCCAGCTGACGTGGCGTGAGGCTGGACGGGACCCTCGGACCCTCCAGCTGATGTGGCGTGAAGTGGTGTGCCTGCTGCAGGGTGCTGGAGTGGCACACCCAGGCATTCAGCTACAGATGCAGGATGAGCAGTTATGGAGACCCCTGGCAAAACAGAGAGCTGAGCAGGGGGCTGAGCCTGTTACCCTGGCAGAAGAAAGATGCCGCTGACTCTCTGGGGAATTTAATGTAACATCACACGGTTCATTTCCCACCAGATCACCCCTGAAAACATTATTCATTTGGTCACCGTCTGGTTCAGAACCCAGAACAGACATGTCCATGGCAGTCTGGGAGAAAGTGGTGTCGCAGCCAAGTACTAGGTGTGTGTTCCTTTCAGAGGTCTGCCTGTCATTGTCCAAATTCATATTCTCGTTTTCCTTCACAAACATAAAGTCAGAGTCTTTATTCTCAGTATTTGGTTCTTTTAACTCAGAAGCAGAAAAACACAAACTCAGATTGGCTGCCTCACCCTCACCAGAATTACATTGATTAATCTTGAACACACAGGCAGCATCTACCCCATAATATTGCCCAGAGTCAGTAACAGTCTCTGCACCATCTCTAGCGGAAATCTCGCCATTCCTAGCAAGCAAGTTAACTGTTATGGACAAACCCTGTTCGAAAAGTGGACCCCCAAGGCTCTCAGCACAGTTTATTTCCTCTGTCACAGGAAGACAACGTGACGTTTCTTCAGTGTCCACCTGTGACAGGGTTTCAGTCACCAAAGGGGCTAGTTCGACCACATGAGCTGCATTTATAACTGAACCGTTCCTAGAAACATGATTAATCAGTTCACGGCTAGGTTCCTGGACATCCATTAAGTCGGCACAACTGGTCAAACAAGACACATACACGCTCATTTTGCAGTCATGTGGTGGACTTGTAACCTCATCTGTGTCTGTGCTTACACACACAGTAGTTACACTTCCTTCTGATGGGACGGCTGGCACTAGGTTAACGGCAAGAGTCTGAATAAACTCTTCTGTGATTGGTTTGACAGAGCCATTAGCTTTAGCAGTGACCACATTAGTCACAAACAAATCAAAAGTGATGCTGTCAGAGGGGATTGAAGCCTCATTATGCTCTGACTGACAGGAATCATGCGGCTCGGCCTGGTATTTCGCAGTCTCAGGCCTGCATTCCCCAGCTAGCCCCCCCACCAGAAGCTGACTTAGACAGAGACTCTGAGTCATCTATGAATGGAGGTGCCGCTAACACAGTGTCTAATAGAGCTGTGGCTGCCAGTGGTGGTGCAGACTGTGAGCTTACTATATCAGTAGTACTCCCAACCAACACCCCATCCTGAAATGATTTAGAAGAATCAAAAGAACATGGTTCCAAATTTACGCAAACTGACGGTAAAACATGACCATTAGAGACAGTATCGGAGGCCCAGATCTCAGCTTCAGCATTCCCTGCACCCTGAGGGGTGCTGGAGCTACATGGTTCAGACATGTGTGCCCCATCTTCTTCCGGGGGGCACAATTCACTCTTAGAGTTCAGAGCATAGACCACATTGCCATTACTGTTCTCTTGACCTGGAACACAAAACTCAGGTGAATTGTGCTTGTTGAGTACAGGAGTGAGAGCATCACTCAGAGATCGCTTTGAATTGTTCTCCTCTGGTTTACACAATTCATAACAAGTAGATGAGTCACAAGATGGATGAGCTAAGGAACAGTCAAGTTGATCACCGGGTACAGACAGGGTGTCATTATTAAAGTCACACCGCTCATGACCAGAGGTTATATCACCACCCTTCACACCAAACATGAGTTCGTGATCAATACTTTCATCGTTTAGCAAGAGAATGGGTGGTGTTGAGGAGCACTGGGTCGCTATCGCTCCTCCAGCACATGTAGAAATTGTCTTTATCTCTGGAGCGTCTGCGAACCCTTCATGACAGTCACATTCCAGCAACTCAGGAAGACTTTGAGGCGAAAGATTGTCACTAACCTCTATTATTAACGGAGTCCGAGAGGAAACGAGAGTTCCACCAACCTCCAGCTGCTGCATGGTGCTGCGGCGACGTGGATGTCGCCTCTTCCTTGAGGAAACCACTGAGGCTGAAGCATTGGCTGTTGGGGAAGTGAGGGGTGGCAGACCCTGGCAGCTCCGAGGGCCCCCGAGAGCCAGGCGTGTTCCCCGAAAGATGTGCTGACAATCGGGGGTGAGCCACGGCATTCCCCGGAGCTCCTCCTCTACGTGGGTGCAAGCTGCTTGCTGCCGCTCACAGAGGCCGGCCTCCATGATTTCCGTAGTAGCTCTTTCTGAACAACTAAACACAGTTCTGTCGGCTTTGGAGCACAATTCCGCTATAGTTTCCGGCCCCGGCAAATCAATGCTCATCTCCCTCTTCTCCATAGAAGGATCGTGAGGCACAAAAACACAGTCACTCACCGGAGTTAGCGCGGTGCAACAGCGGCGCCGGCGCCGCTTCTTTCTGGTAGCTGGTGCCATGGACGCTGATGCCACCAAAGCAGAGGGTGACGTAGCGGCAATCTCATCCTCTGCCCATATCCTCGCTAAAGGCGAGGCAGGGGAAGTGAAGTCCGAGCGGGGTGGAGAGGGCGAGCGGCTGGTAGGCGATGCAACAGGTGTGAGTTCCTCCTCCAGAATGAGCCAGGGCTTCCACCGGAGCTCGTCCTCCCGATAAGCCCGTAACACCTGCTGCCGCTCTTCCTCACCAAAGTCTATGGCCTCCGTCATCTCTGTGCGCTGCGCCGTGTGGCCAGACCGCGGTGAAGACCCGGAAGCCGATGAGGCGCGAGCGGATGGTGTGACGGTGGTGAGCCTCACCGTTCCGACCCTAACTGCGTCTGGCTCGCGAAGCAGCGGGGAAACAGGACAACAGCAGGGCTCTGGCGGCGCAGCCCGCACACTGGGCAGCTGCGGCTGCGGACGGAGTTGGAGAGCGGTGACGAGAAAGTCAACGATCAGCGGGTGTAGTGCCTCCCATAACCAGGGAAATACAGACGCGCATACTCCCACTTGGCGGGCTAACTCCTCCCGTTCCTCCACTCCGGAACACTGCAGCCATTTGCTACATAGCGACTCCACCGTCTGGATGATCCCACTCTCTTGTGTCGCTGGGTCCGGCATGGTCGCGTCGTACTGTCACGGTCGCAGTGGCAGACCGTGTGGAGAGTGTGTTGAGGACCCAGGTGCGAACACAAGTGAGGATACGGGAGTGCACTTAAACAAAAGCGAGCCTTTTATTGTGGCTGATGATCACGAAAGAAACAAACAAGAATGAGGGCAGCACAAGAGCAGGAACTAAACAAACCTAAACTGGGAACAATCTATGCTATGGCTGGGGATACAAAAGACTGGGCATGGAAACACGGAGGGTGGGAACACAGACGACGCGACACAGACTACATGAAACACAGAGACTAAATACACAAGAGGGATGATCAGGGGAAGTGGCCACCCATGGGAGCACAGCTGACACAGATAAACATAACAAGACATGGCAGGAGTAAACAACACTGACGGGAGACTGTCAAAGTAAAACAGGAAGTACACAGAGGTGCAGACCGGAGGAGAGAGAGAGCACGGGCATAGTGGGCTGGGGAAACATGGAATGAAACACAAGGAGGGGACACGAGGGCTCTCAGATACATAGAGGGGCACACAGGGGATAAAAGTCACAAGGGGAAATCAAATAAGGAACAATACACAAAAAGACATGAATACTAAGACTGCTGGGCCAACATGGCCCAGGATCATGACAATATTAAGCCCGCAGGTTCCCCTCAGGATCCTTTTCCTCCACAATTTTTAAAATAATTTTTCCTAGTATAGAGCAGTATGTCCTTGACATTATTAACAGCAGTCTGACTTCTGGTGTGGTTCCTGCAAATTTCAAAACCTGGCCTTGATCACACAGTTTTAGCTAATTATAGGCTTGTTTCCAAGCTGCCTTTACTTTCCAAGGTTTTAGAGAAATTGTTTTTAGTCAACTGAAAGATTTTCTAGATGATAATGGCATCTTTGAGGTTTTTCAGTCAGGTTTTAAAACCCTTCATAGCACAGAATCTGCATTATTAAGGGTTTGTGGGGTGGCTGTAGCTCAGGCGGTAGAGCAGGTCATCTACTGATTGGAAGGTTGGTGATTCAATTCCTGGCTTCTTCTAGTCTGCATGCCAAATATCCTTGGGCAAGATACTAACCCCAAATTGCAGCATCCCACAGGGCTCAATTTTAGGGCCACTGCTCTATTTACTGTATTTATTGCCTCTGGGTTCCATCTTTAGAAGGCATGGGATCTCATTTCATTGTTATGCCAAATTTATTTGCCACTCAAGCAGATGGATGGCATCTCCGTAAAACCTCTCATGACATTCCTAGATGACATTAAACTTGGTTGGCTCTGAACATTTTTAAATTTTAATGACAAGAAAACAGAAGTGATGTGTTTGGACCCAGTGGTCCCTGTGAGTCGTCCTCTGTGATTTGGGACGCCTGGAAGTCTATTTTAAACCTGTTGTTTGGTTTTACCACCATTCACCAGTGTGTGAATGGGTGGATGACTGGATGTGTAAAGCGCTTTGGGGTCCTTAGGGACTAGTAAAGTGCTATACAAATACAGGCCATTTACCATTTGCCATTTAAGTTGGACAGTTATTTTAAATTGGACGACCAAATTTGCTTTGCTTAGGCTGCTTCCCCCGCGACCCAGCCTCGGATAAAGCGGATGAAGATGGATGGATGGATGGACAACCAAATTAGAGCAGTGGTGAAGGTCTAGTTTTTATTATTTAAGGCAACTGGCAGCAGTAAAATCTTTTCTTTCTAGGAAGCACTTTGAAACAGTGATCCATGCTTTTATTTCTTCCCGCCTGGACGACTGTAACTCACTCTATGTGGGGGTCAGTCAGTTGTTGCTCTCGGGTCTGCAGCAGGTTCAAAATGCGGCTGCACGACTCCTAACAGGAACTTGTAAAAGAGAGCATATAAGCCCTGTCTTAGCCTCACTGCACTGGCTGCCTGTGTCTTTTAGAGTTCATTTTAAAATTCTCATGTTTGTTTTTAAATGCTTTTACAATCTTGCCCCGCCTTACCTCTCTGAGCTTCTTCATCCCCACATACCCTGTCGGTCTCTCAGGTCAGCTGACCAGCTGCTCCTGGAGGTACCGAGATCCAGGAGGAAGTTCAGAGGGGACAGGGCCTTCTCTATCGTGGTTTCAAAATTATGGAATAATTTGCCCTGCACGTTAGAGAAGCCTCTTAACTGTCCACTTTTAAATCACGTCTTAAAACCACTTTTATTCTTTGGCTTTTAAACTCAGTGAGACTTAGTTTCTCTAATGAATTATTTTACTTTGTATTTTATTTGGCTTTTTATATTTATATCTTATGTCATTTTGTTATTTAGTTCCAATGTACAGAACTTTGTGTCAGCTGTGATTGTTTCAAAGTGTTTTTTAAGTAAATATGATGACGATGATGTGAACATGTGTCCACAGAGGGGAAGGAGTCAAACATCATGACTGTGAGAATCATTCATGACAAACCTTCAGATAAACTCACTGAACACTTACTTTTCTTCAGTGTCGAGGGTTCTCCTCTCAGACAAGCCTGTGATGATTTTCCACCAGGTCTCTGCAGAGGACAAACACAGCAGTGACATCATCAACATGAGAGTGATGAAGAACAGCTGAGGTCAGATCATAATCTCAGGTGGAAAACACACTTCGGCTGTGTCCCAATTCAGGGTCTGCAGCCTTAAAGGCCACATTTTAAGGCCGATTACATCAGAAACGCGACGAAGGCTGTCCCAATTCAAAGGCTGCTCGAAATGCGTCCTTCATTGCCCTGAATTTTAAGGATGGGTCTGTGTATCCTTCGTTGCCCACCATAGCCCAGACTTCATAGCGCGGCGGTGGGTGTGGATAATTTTGCCGGACAAAAAACGTGCATGGCTGAAGCAGGGCGGCCGAAGGAGTAAACTTTCAAAAGTAAGTACTGAATATTTATGTCACTTATTTATGTGCAAATGTTTAATAATGAAGAACATTAAAACATTGCTGTTGGCCACATGTCGGCAAAGTTATGTGACATTAGTGATGTTTGTGGGGCAACCGTAGCTCAGGGGGTTGGGAAGCGTATCTGTAACCGGAAGGTCGCCGTTCGATCCCCGGGCTCTCTGTCCTGGTCGTTGTGTCCTTGGGCAAGACACTTTACCCTACCGCCTACTGGTGCTGGCCAGAGGGGCCGATGGCGCGATATGGCAGCCTCGCTTCTGTCAGTCTGCCCCAGGGCAGCTGTGGCTACAACCGTAGCTGCCTCCACCAGTGTGTGAATGCGAGAGTGAATGAAGAGTGGCTTTGGGTGCCTTGAAAAGCGCTATATAAATCCAATCCATTATTATTATTATGGTTTTAAAGCCTTTACTTTAAAATATACGCTGTTCAATAGTCGACCTTAATCTTACAGAGAATGTGATGATTTTGTGGATAATTAAAGTCATATATCCACCAACACATCAAGCTGAAAGTGTGGAGCCTGTGGAGACGGCTTATGGTTGAGAAATGAACATTCAATGCACGGGCGACAGATCTGGTTGACATTCCTGCTGTCAGCATGCCAATTGCACGCTCCCTCATTGCTTGTGGCATCTGTGGCATTTTGCTGTGAGACAAAACTGCACATTCCAGGGTGGCCTTTTGTTGTGGGCAGTCTGAGGTACACCTGTGCACTACTCATGATGTCAGATCAGCATCCTGATGTGGCACACCTGTGAGGTGGGATGGATTATCTCAATATAGCAGATGTGCCCACTACCACACATTTGGACTGATTTGTGACCACTGTTTGGGAGGGATGGTTATATTGTGTATCTGGAATGAATTTTAGGTCTCTACGTCCATCCCATGGGGAATGGAAGCAGTAACAAAGGTGTTGCGTTTATATTTTTGTTGAGTGTATGTAAGCTCTGCTCCAGTGTAATGCATAGGTACAACAATATGCTTTATCTTTAATATAGTTTGGTCACAAAAGACCAAAACTGAACTCTTTGAAGGCTGTAAACACACCATGTTTGGGTGGCTTCACCCCAAAAACACCACAGCAACACTGAAGTCTGGAGGCGGGAGCATCATGGGGGGGGGCTGTTTATTCAGCGTACAGCACTGAGACATTAAACATAACTCCAGGAAGGATGAATGGAGACATTGTTGATTAGAATCTGCTGCCATCTACCAGGATGATGAAGATGAAACAAGGATGGATGTTTCAGCAAGACCATGATCACAAACACAGCCAATGGAAACGGTTGGTTTCAGAGAAATCAAGTAAAGCTGCTGGAACGGCCAGCCAATCACCTGAGCTGAATCTGTGGGAAGGATCCACGGAGCATTCGGGATTTATAGACTGTTTGTGTGGGTGAGTGGGTCAAAGTCATGAGCAATGATGGGACTGGTTTCTCCATACAGACGCTGCCATGAACTGTCATCACCAACATTTGTATAAAGTAATAAATAAATGTCCCTGTGTCACTTTGTATTATTACACAACTTCATCTGTGGTTTGATTCCTTTGCACGTCTGGATTGGGAAGTGTTGTTACCGACATCTGGTGATAATTTCACATCAAAGCACCTTTAGAAATATATTTCTTAGAGAACAGCCCGCAGCCCACCGTAGTAATAGTTGAACAGACACACACACAGAGCCAGACGGTAGGTCAGACTGTCACTGGGGGCCGACTTCAGCTGGTGGAAAAGGTTCTACAACGAGGGAAAAGACCATGAAATCAATAAAAATCCTGACAAAGTACTGACAGCACTGAGCCTGTCTTCACTCTGAAACTTATATTGGACCTGACCTGAGTGTAACCTTGAGTGTGCGAGTGGTGAAGAGCAAACATACATAATCAGAGGTTTTCTCTTGCTCCGATGTCCCACTGGAGTTGGACAGCTGAGTGTTATTCTTACAGTCAGACTTCTCCACAGCAGCATCTGGAAACAGAGACACAAACACAAATAAATAAGTCTGTCATTTAGAACTCTGTTGTTTTCTAGATGTTAGAAGAATTAAACAAGTGCAGCTCACGTAGTCATCACTTCATGATAAAACACAGGATGCTGATCGCTCAGTGGCAAAAGCAGGATGTGACAATAAAAATAAGAACGCTGCCTGATATCCTGTTTAAGATGACGCTCTTGTGCTTTACTGAGCTGCTGTCAGATGGGATCAATATCTGTGGCCAGCACTCTAAGACATAAATGCAATTACGGCTGTAGTTTTAAGATTCAAGGCTGTCTTAGCTCGAGCTCGAGCTGCTGAGTGTGACGGGCTCAACAGTAACCAGGAAGGAAAAACTGTTTGTGAAAAGAAGCAGAGGAGCCACATCAGTACGAGTCAAACTACCACACGCTCCGAGGTCTCTGCTGCTCTGAATATCACGCTCACCGTCTCCTAACACGGGATCCACACCTCTTCTGTCAGAATCAGTTTCCTCATAAAATGAGCTGAAACCATTAAAACTCAGTCAAGTATTAGTCAACTCCGACTAGTTAATGCCTTTTAAACAGGTTACATGATTAACTCTTACCAGAAGGACAGAATTGAGTATCTCGGTGTTAAGGGGCGACTCATCGATGCGTCGATGGCGGCGAATGTGCTTCCGGGCACTGTGCACCATGTTGGAGACAGACAGTTTGGAAATGGGCACAGTTGCTGCTGGCTCGGTCAGCTTGGACAAAGCAGAGCTGATATCACTGTTTTCTACAGACGACAAACACATCCAAGAGTTTCTGTTCAATTGCTGAGGCCCGGGTCAGCACAGATGCCCAGATCTCCCAGTAAGCTACGCACGTTTCCAGAATGCAGTATGGTCACTCAACAAGTAAAGCCAGGAACCTGACCTTTGCCCTCATCTTCAGCGTATCCTCTTCCAGGAATCTCCTCTGTACACTCAGTCCTACAGCAGAGTTTAAAGAGCTCTGTCACAGCCTCACCTACAGGGAACACAAACAGTTACTGACCTGATATTTTCTTATTCAAACTTTTCATGAAGCACACGCTTCAGCACAGCGAAGCAGGACAACATCTGTGTAACATTTTCTAAATCATGGACGTGGCAACAAAAGAAAAGTCCACTTTACATCACATGTAAAGTGCTTGGGGCTGTCATGAGAGGCGGGGCACACCCTGGACAGGTCGCCAGTCTGCCGCAGGGCAAACACAGAGACAGACATTCACACCGTGGGAAATTTAGGGCCCCAATGAACCTGTCCCCACTAACTGCATGTCTTTGGACTGTGGGAGGAAGTAGGAGGCCCACACATAGAACAATGAGGAAAAAAAGACACTTTATTTGTCCTTTACTATGTTCTTTCTATCGGTAGCTTGATTACATCCGTCTTATCTGCTGCGTATCATTTGATGCATGAATTTTAGCTTAGAAATAGTTTCCTCTGTGCTTATCTTAATGACCTTGTAGTACCATATCACCCTATTAGAGCACTTCGCTCTCGCTCTGCAGGCCTACTTGTTGTTCCTAGAGTATTTAAAAGTAGAATGGGAGGCAGAGCCTTCAGTTTTCAGGCCCCTCTTCTGTGGAACCAGCTTCCAGTTTGGATTCAGGAGACAGACACTATCTCTACTTTCAAGATTAGGCTTCAAACTTTCCTATTTGCTAAAGCATATAGTTAGGGCTGGACCAGGTGACCCTGAATCCTCCCTTAGTTATGCTGCAATAGACGCAGGCTGCCGGGGGATTCCCATGATGCATTGAGTGTTTCTTCTTCACTCACTATGTGTTAACAGACCTCTCTGCATTGAATCACATCTGTTATTAATCTCTGTCTCTCTTCCACAGCATGTCTTTATCCTGTCTTCCTTCTCTCACCCCAACCAATCACAGCAGATGGCTCCGCCCCTCCCTGAGCCTGGTTCTGCTGGAGGTTTCTTCCTGTTTAAAGGGAGTTTTTCCTTCCCACTGTCCCCAAAGTGCTTGCTCATAGGGGGTCATATGATTGTTGGGTTTTTCTCTGTATCTATTATTGTACGATCTACTGTGCAATATAAAGCACCTTGAGGCGACTGTTGTTGTGATTTGGTGCTGTATAAATAAAACTGAACTGAACTGAACAGGTAAAAATATGGCGACATCAGGAGTTTCAGACGGTGAGAGAATGAATCTCGCTGCAAAAGAAATGATGTTTTAAACCCTGCATGTCAACGTCTCCCTGCACACCAAGCAAACATTAAATAAACTGTTTTATAGTCACTGTCTCGACTTGTTTCTGTAATTTGATGTCATCCATTTTTTTTATTTTGCCATTTTTATAAGAACAACAGAGCAGCTTTTTCATTTCAGTCGTTTTATTTTGACTCATGATTTTTTTCTTGACGTCGTTTTTTGTTGCTGTGATCTTTTGATGTTAAAGTCTAGTGTTGACCACAGAAAGAGACTTACTGTGATTATACTGTAATCTGTGAAAATCCTCTGTGTGCAGCTGATGGTTAAAAGAAAACATTTCAGTTCATTCAGATCATTTTTATGTTGACAATAGAAAACCATCCTGAATGGTCGGTTTGAATAAGTGCAAATTTAGATCCTATATGGTTGAAAATAACTTAAACATATCGTGATTTATTTCGTGTTTTGTGATATAGCAAAAAAATATTGTGATATTACATTTTCCTCATATCACCCAGCGCCACCATAGATGTCCATACATGACGTCTAACAATGAAGAATGACACGGGGGAAATGTATTGGACAGAAAGAAAGGTGCAAAAAGACACATTTATGAGTAATTACAGAGCAATCCTGCCACTTAGTGCAAATTAATATCAGCCGGTTCAGTCCCAACTATGGCCTCATTAGCCAGGTTTCACACAAGAAGCGTCTCATGATGGGTAAAACCAACAAGCTCTCTCAAGACCTTTGCACACTTAAGACTGATGGCATCGGCTACAGAAGAACTTCTAAGTTACTGAAGGTTCCAGTGAGCACTGTTGGGGCCATAAACCTGGCGTTGCCCCTGCAGGGTTTTTATTTATTTACGATAAACCAGCCACGACCAAGCGCTCCCCACACGATTTCAGACAGACGAGTGAAAAGACTTATCAGAAGAACGACCTGGAACCAGCAGGTACAATCGTTCCACAGGAAACAACAACATGACCTGCATCACACACACGACTCCTAAAAGCCACTGGCAGGGTTTCTGGATGTCAGCCACTTGCTGACATGTATTTAAAAAAAATTTAATAATTTCTTAATAATAATATTACATTTTTCTATTTGTGTATTAATGACATGACATGTACTGCCTACCTGGAGGCTGCTGTGGCCATGAATACTGCTGCCAGTCTTGGAGCACGTAGGTGAAGCGAATGGCGATGTTGACTGGAGGCAGAGGGAACAGGGAACAACCCTGATGACAACAGGAAGACATCAGCTCATGTTTATGGTAACAAGCTGCAGCATTAATCTCTCTGTACAGGCGTGGATTACACCTCGTCATTGTCGGCTGTTTCTGGGAACATACTGAACACATTTAACCCTCATGTGTGGATGATGACAACATCAATCAGGATTTTTATTCTTCTTTAGGAATGAATATAAGATTTTTGAACTTCATTTTTTAAATGTCCACTTAGGTGGACAACATCGGTTTTGACTTATGAAGGGTATGGAGACATCAGTGTGTAGTGTTTCTGTGCAAGTTTACCATCAACACCAACACAAATACAAGAAAACAGCCTTTGAATAGCTGCAGACCACTGTGCATGAAAGGGTTAAACAACGTGATGTCTGGGAATCCATTGTGTTTCCAGGAATAGGAATAAACAAAGTTCAAACAAACTGATCATTAAACCGACATCCACTTCCTAACAGTCTTTATTTTATTCACAAATTAACTCCACAAAAATCCAGAAACCGAATTTACACAGAATTAGACGTCTTCTTCTTCCTCTTCTGTTTTCCCAATGTTCACATAACTAAGCAGTGTGCTGTACTGTTATCAACCTGCTCTTTGACGAACTATTACAAGAATATATTCTTATTATAAGATAAGATGTTTGTGTTATTTTCAAGTTGAATACAGTTTTTGTGTGACTGTCAGAGCACAGCAGGAGGAGGAGGAGGAGGAGAGACTGTACATGAGCAGGAAAAACCAGATGAATAAATGTTTTAGAAAATACATTTACATGCACTTCGTGGATGCTTTTATGATTATTAGTTGCATTTAACAGGATTCACATCGTCCTAAAATCGTCTGGAACAGGATGCTGAGGTGATACTTGTAGAACATGGGTACATGACGCTCTGTGGCTGCACAATTTTAATTTTTCTTTATTAAAAACAAACAAACAACCTTGAAATATGATCCATATAAAGATGTTTGTTCCAGAGCACTTACTATCTTAGATTTGAAGATGTCGAGCAGGCCGGACAGGTGGTTGTACTGCACGGGCGCTCGACGCAGGTGAACGATCTCAAAGTCGGTGCGCACGCCTGGTCCTTTGCACTCTCCGGCATACATCCGCCTCCACTTCTGCTGGATCTGCACAAACATCGGCACCTGACTGAACACAAGATAAACAGCAGAAGGCATTACTAGCAGGATCTCTGGTACACGCCCGACATCCAGCTTCAGTTTCTCTCAACCAGCAACAATCCAGCTAAACTAAACAGTCCGACTGAAA